>NC_091841.1:0-2500 GCF_037783145.1 Equus przewalskii
CTAACCCTAACCCTAACCCTAACCCTAACCCTAACCCTAACCCTAACCCTAACCCTAACCCTAACCCTAACCCTAACCCTAACCCTAACCCTAACCCTAACCCTAACCCTAACCCTAACCCTAACCCTAACCCTAACCCTAACCCTAACCCTAACCCTAACCCTAACCCTAACCCTAACCCTAACCCTAACCCTAACCCTAACCCTAACCCTAACCCTAACCCTAACCCTAACCCTAACCCTAACCCTAACCCTAACCCTAACCCTAACCCTAACCCTAACCCTAACCCTAACCCTAACCCTAACCCTAACCCTAACCCTAACCCTAACCCTAACCCTAACCCTAACCCTAACCCTAACCCTAACCCTAACCCTAACCCTAACCCTAACCCTAACCCTAACCCTAACCCTAACCCTAACCCTAACCCTAACCCTAACCCTAACCCTAACCCTAACCCTAACCCTAACCCTAACCCTAACCCTAACCCTAACCCTAACCCTAACCCTAACCCTAACCCTAACCCTAACCCTAACCCTAACCCTAACCCTAACCCTAACCCTAACCCTAACCCTAACCCTAACCCTAACCCTAACCCTAACCCTAACCCTAACCCTAACCCTAACCCTAACCCTAACCCTAACCCTAACCCTAACCCTAACCCTAACCCTAACCCTAACCCTAACCCTAACCCTAACCCTAACCCTAACCCTAACCCTAACCCTAACCCTAACCCTAACCCTAACCCTAACCCTAACCCTAACCCTAACCCTAACCCTAACCCTAACCCTAACCCTAACCCTAACCCTAACCCTAACCCTAACCCTAACCCTAACCCTAACCCTAACCCTAACCCTAACCCTAACCCTAACCCTAACCCTAACCCTAACCCTAACCCTAACCCTAACCCTAACCCTAACCCTAACCCTAACCCTAACCCTAACCCTAACCCTAACCCTAACCCTAACCCTAACCCTAACCCTAACCCTAACCCTAACCCTAACCCTAACCCTAACCCTAACCCTAACCCTAACCCTAACCCTAACCCTAACCCTAACCCTAACCCTAACCCTAACCCTAACCCTAACCCTAACCCTAACCCTAACCCTAACCCTAACCCTAACCCTAACCCTAACCCTAACCCTAACCCTAACCCTAACCCTAACCCTAACCCTAACCCTAACCCTAACCCTAACCCTAACCCTAACCCTAACCCTAACCCTAACCCTAACCCTAACCCTAACCCTAACCCTAACCCTAACCCTAACCCTAACCCTAACCCTAACCCTAACCCTAACCCTAACCCTAACCCTAACCCTAACCCTAACCCTAACCCTAACCCTAACCCTAACCCTAACCCTAACCCTAACCCTAACCCTAACCCTAACCCTAACCCTAACCCTAACCCTAACCCTAACCCTAACCCTAACCCTAACCCTAACCCTAACCCTAACCCTAACCCTAACCCTAACCCTAACCCTAACCCTAACCCTAACCCTAACCCTAACCCTAACCCTAACCCTAACCCTAACCCTAACCCTAACCCTAACCCTAACCCTAACCCTAACCCTAACCCTAACCCTAACCCTAACCCTAACCCTAACCCTAACCCTAACCCTAACCCTAACCCTAACCCTAACCCTAACCCTAACCCTAACCCTAACCCTAACCCTAACCCTAACCCTAACCCTAACCCTAACCCTAACCCTAACCCTAACCCTAACCCTAACCCTAACCCTAACCCTAACCCTAACCCTAACCCTAACCCTAACCCTAACCCTAACCCTAACCCTAACCCTAACCCTAACCCTAACCCTAACCCTAACCCTAACCCTAACCCTAACCCTAACCCTAACCCTAACCCTAACCCTAACCCTAACCCTAACCCTAACCCTAACCCTAACCCTAACCCTAACCCTAACCCTAACCCTAACCCTAACCCTAACCCTAACCCTAACCCTAACCCTAACCCTAACCCTAACCCTAACCCTAACCCTAACCCTAACCCTAACCCTAACCCTAACCCTAACCCTAACCCTAACCCTAACCCTAACCCTAACCCTAACCCTAACCCTAACCCTAACCCTAACCCTAACCCTAACCCTAACCCTAACCCTAACCCTAACCCTAACCCTAACCCTAACCCTAACCCTAACCCTAACCCTAACCCTAACCCTAACCCTAACCCTAACCCTAACCCTAACCCTAACCCTAACCCTAACCCTAACCCTAACCCTAACCCTAACCCTAACCCTAACCCTAACCCTAACCCTAACCCTAACCCTAACCCTAACCCTAACCCTAACCCTAACCCTAACCCTAACCCTAACCCTAACCCTAACCCTAACCCTAACCCTAACCCTAACCCTAACCCTAACCCTAACCCTAACCCTAACCCTAACCCTAACCCTAACCCTAACCCTAACCCTAACCCTAACCCTAACCCTAACCCTAACCCTAACCCTAACCCTAACCCTAACCCTAACCCTAACCCTAACCCTAA